>NC_050454.1:67207644-67235144 GCF_903995425.1 Onychomys torridus
AAACCGGCCATGGCTGAAAATCCCTGTCCCGACATTACACATACACACACACACACACACACACACACACACACACACACACACACCCCTAACAGCCAGGATTGGAGAGATGGCTCAATGGTTAAGAACACTTGCTGCCCTTCTAGAGGACCCAGGCTCAATTCCCAGCACCCACTTGGTGGTGGATAACTGTCTGCATCTCCAGTCCATGGAATCTGATGCCCTCCTCTTGCCTCTGTGGGTATTAGATACACGTGATATTTAACTTTATTATTTTGTGTATATGAGCGTTTGCCAGCACACACTTCTGTTCACCACATGCAGGCCTGGTACCCTCGGAGGCCACGAGAGGGCGTCAGATCCCCTGGAGCTGTAGTCCGATGGTTGTGAGCCATGTGGGTGTGGGAACAGGACTAGCGTCCTCTGGGAGAGCAGCCAGTGCTTAACCACTGAACCATCTCTCCAGCCAGTAAACCAGTATCTTAAAATAAAATGTTTTCTATGCACCTTAACACAACCTTTAACTTAGTCACACAAGTAGAATTAAAGGAAAAAACATAAACCTAGCGATCCACCCCACCGTGGAGAAACAGTTTTGACAGAATTATGACCAAGGAAACATGGTTTTTTTGCTTTAGTTTTTGGTTTTTAGTTTTTTGAGACAGGGTTTCTCTGTGTAACTCACTTTGTAGACCAGGCTGGCCTCGAACTCACAGAGCTCTGGCTGCCTCTGCCTCCCAAGTGCCAGGATTAAAGATGTGTGCTGCCGCCACAGCCCGGCTTTTGTTTTGTTTTGTTTGTTTTTGAACGTGTTTTTTATTGATTGTCAGTCTTGAAAAAGAACAATGTGCAAAGGTTATTGTCAAGAAAATTAAACCATCATTCACAGAATGGAGAAAACATGCAAATCACGTCAGACCAAGGGTTCATGCCCACATCACACAAAGACAGGCCAGAGTTCAAGGAAGGAGCTCACCCAGACTCAGCGGAGCAAACCAATGAACAAATAAACCATAAAGAATTCTTACAACCACTTAAAAGACAAAGATCAAGGTGAGGAAGCAGCAAAGATCTGAATAGATGGTTTTGAAAGAAAATACATAATTAGCCACAACACCAAAAACATACTCTGCATTATCATCAGAGAAATGCAAATCGAAGCTCGGAGGAGCCAATCTCCATCTCTAGACTAGCTTTAATCAACAGGACATAGAAGAACAGCCATCAAGAGTGTGGAGAAATCAAAATCTTGGACCCTGCTGTTGGCAAGGCAGGCTAGTGCGACCCCTGTGGAAATCATGTGGGGTGTCCTCAGAGAGGTAAACAAAATTATCAGATGGCCGAGCAGCTCCCCTTTTGGGCAGCTTTGATTTAAAAGTCAGGAAAATAGTACACTACTGTACAGCCACAACCATTCCCAAGAAAAGGAAGGTGGAAGTGGCCCCGATGGCCATCAGCTGAAAATACACAAAACACACTATATCCAACCAATGGATATGATCCATCCATAAAAATGGACGGATTACAGATACATACTGCCACAGGAATGATGCTTCAAGCACAATATGCTGGGGTTCAAGAGACAGCTCAGCCGATGAAGTATTTGCCACCCAAGTGTAAGGACCATTGTTGGGCCCCTGGCACTCACATGAAAGACCACCTGTGACAGCTGACCTGTAATCCCAGTGCTCAATGGAGAGAAGGAAGATAAAGGAGTCCCCAGGGCAGGCTGGCTAGCTGGACTACCCAAAGCAAGCTCCAGGCTCAGAAAAGACTCAGCCTTGGTTATACATAAAGGGATAATAGACACTCAGGGTCAACCTCTGAGCTCCTCACACACACTCAGGCACAGGAGAACACTCATGAGCCCACCCATACACATACAAGCACGCATGCACACACATACAGATGCAACACACATATACAAATGCAAGAAAAATTATGCCAACCCGTGCACAGTGGCATACATTTGTGACCCCAGCACTAGAGAGGCTGAGGTGTGTTCAAAGGCAGCCTGTGCCAGGCGGTGGTGGCACACGCCTTTAATCCCAGCACTCAGGAGGCAGAGCCAGGAGGATCTCTGTGAGTTCGAGGCCAAACTGGTCAACAGAGCGAGATCCAGGACAGGCATCAAAACTACACAGAGAAACCCTGTCTCAAAAACAGCAAAAGGCAGCCTGTGCTATACAGCACATGGTCAGTGTTCCTAAAAAGTGAATATAAGCCAATTCAGGAATCTCTAGAGACCATTCCCACTGGAAATCATCGCCTCCAGAATGTAACCAATCATATACATTCCATCCAGCCCAGGTGCTGAGGAGTGGACGAAGAGACCCTGAGCCCAGTGGCATGTACATGCCTGTAATTCCAGCTCTTGGAGGCTGAGTCAGGAGGATCTCAAGTTCAAGGTCAGCCTGGGCTATAGAGCAAGAATGTCTTTAAAAAAAAAACAAAAAACAAAAAACAAGACTGGGAATATAGCATATCACAGAGAATAGGTTGTGAGTTTTGAAGAAAGGCCTGAGAAGGCCAGCCTTGAGATCCCACCCCCACAGACCCTGGAGCCTTCCAATAAGTAGGGGAACAGGAACAGCCTGCAAGGCATGCAAGCTTCCTTCCCTCGGGACCACTCACACACCAGTCCAAACACACATCTCCACCTCCAGCTCTCCTCCCCACCTACTCCATTTCCATAGCCCCAGACAGGGAACACTCCTAGACTGGGCCTCATCCTGACAGGCCCTCCACCTCCCTGGGCTGCCCTGTCAGGTTTTGGGGGCCATTATCACCTCTGCAGAGCTGGCACAGGAAACCTGGAGCAGGAAGTAGACTTGATCTGTGTTTACGAGGTTCAGGGCTCTAAGGAAGACAGGAAAGTGGCAGGGGGAGGTGAGAGGACCCCAGGGGTGGCAATCTTTACAAAGGCAGCCAGTTTCTGCAGGACATCCTGTCTTCCCACAGGGCCGCAGACTTGTTTGGGGCTTTTAAGGAAAAGCAAGTGAATGTCCTTAGCCTAGGAGCCCTTCTTCTCCGTATCCATCCCAAGCCAGGAGGGAGCTCAGACCTCCAGTCCTGCAGCCCCTGAGACACAAGTATACCTGCAGGACAAGCCAGGTCCAAAAGCTCCTGCACAAGGTCAGTTCCAAAGCAGACTGACCAAGAGATAGCTCCATGATACACATCACACACACACACACACACACACACACACACACACACACACACACCATACACATAACATACACACCACACATACATCAAACACACCACACACATATACATCACACACATAACACACACACACCACACATCACAGACACACCATATCACACACACACCATATCACACACACACACCACACACTCCATACACATACCACATATACATACACACCACACATAACACACATACCTCATCACACACACACACACCATACATCACACACACACCACACATACCACACACACACACACACCATACAATGTCTGTTCCAACATATGCAGACCCATGCTAAATTTAATTGTAAACATAGTAGGAAATTCACAATAGATTGTGCTAACATTAAAGGGGTGCACCGCCACATACCCGGCCAATGCTCGCCTTTCATCCCAGTACTCAAGACAGAGACAAACAAGAGTAAGATCCTGACTCAGAGAAGGGTCAGGGAGAAATCACAATAACTAATACAGTTTGTCCAGGGGTGTGGCTGAATGGTGGAACTCAGTGCATGCAAGGCCTTGGGTTAGAACCCAAGCACTTCAAAAATAAATAGATAGAATAATAGCAACCGCATACTTTAACAAAGGTTATTTAAAACTTGAGACTTTGCCCAGATCTGACAGCACATACTTGAAACTCCAGCAATTTGGGAGGCTGAGGCAGGAGAAGGGTTCAAAGGCGGCCTGGCACATTGCGAAACCACATCTCAAAATACTAAGAACAGCAATAACTTAATAACAGTAATAACTTTACATAGTTTCTAGAATCTGATACTCCATGTTTTGGGACCATAATTAGCAGAGAGTAATTGAAACTGTGGGAAGCAAAACTGTAGATAAAGGAACACCAGCAGTCCCTGTCTTCAATAACGCCATGCTCCATGCCGGCAGAAAATGGAACCAGTAAATGTTGGTTGTTTGGGGGAAGCATATCGTTTTGTTTTGTTTAAATACCCCCCCCCTTTATTTCTACTTCCCAATTTAAAATGTCCCCAGTAAAAAACATCAGACACTCCTCATATCATACTTCAGTTTTCCTCGGTTTCAAAAATGTTGCAATACCCCCCACGCCTCCCACCTCAAACTAAGTCCCGCTTTGTAGAAAGGTTTGTGGCGGACCCAGCCCCAAAAGACCTTAGCCTACTCCGAAGCAAAGGTTCTGCTCAGCTGCAAGAACCTCCCACAACTTCTCCACGACACACCAACTCCTTTGTTTAACCTCCTTCCAATGCAGACAACTAACTCATCTGCTCTGGTAACCCACCTTCTCATACGCTGCCAACACGGTACCTGGTTCCTAGCGCTCAACATCTACACTGTCGGGGAGTCCTCTACTCCACTGCCTTGCATCAGAGTGCACGATCTCTGAGCAACTGGGCGAGGAACTTCTCTAGCTAACAACAGACCTGTGAGGACTTCTAGAAGGATCTACCAGCCCTGGAGGAATCTCTCCGACTGCCCATACTTGCAGCCCAGGCCCTTGTGAATTGCTTAATGAGGTCCCTGAAGACCAAGGGAACAGAGAAAGTCTTATGCTAGATGGGTGTGGAAGAAGGTGCCAGAGGTTGGGAAGGGTACAGAGGGGGAGGCTGTGCCTGCCTATTAACATCTTGTACACGTTTACACTGGAACATTGTTTCCCTTCTTGGTCTGTTCTTTGCTGGGGACCGTTTAATTTCTGAGTGCCTCTTTAATATTCTCTCAAGTAAGTAATGTGGCCTACTGTGATGCTAAAAGACCCCTATTTTTCTCCTGTGGCACAGGGTTACATAAAATAGGGTGCTGATGGAGAGAAGGCTTGAAGGAATTAGGATGGGAGAAAAAGACAGCCGTGGCGGCCTTGTAGATCCCATAAGGACCTTTTATTGACAGTGAATAAATCCACAGAAAACAAAAAAGCAAAAACCCATATACTCTTTACCTGTTCCCTTGATTTAGAAAAGCAACTCTGTGTGTGTGTGTGTGTGTGTGTGTGTGTGTGTGTGTGTGTGTGTGTCTGTCTGTCTGTCTAGGCATCCAGAAAGTTTAGGGTTCTCACCACTCTCAGAAATCTGGGGGTGAGAAGTTGGGACCTACCCAGCTTTTCCACTTGGCTTAGATGATGCTGGAGTGGGGAGAATGCAGAGGGCCAGGAGAAGTCTTTGCCCCAGGCTTTGGAGGAGCACTGGTGTGTAGTTAAACTGTCAGCTAATGTGATTTCCTAACCTGGCTCCCTTTTAAGTTTAGGCCCCCAACTGATTCGATCCCTGGACAACAGCAGGGGAGTGGAGTCTAGGGCTTCTGTATCCCAGAGAGCTACAGAATTCTCAAGAGAGTTCCGAATGGGTTGGAATCCTTCCAGGGAGTAGAACTTTAAACAGGTTATCACCTTGACTAATAGGTGTCTAGTAATAATACCACCGCTCTGTTCCCTTCATGGGGGCTGGGGGCAGCCATCCTCCACTTAGGTTGACAGACACGGGACCAGGAAATCAGACATCAGGTTTGGGGAGGCAGAGGGAGTATCGGGGGGTGTACAATTATGGGTAGGAACTCCTGCAACCTTTGGGCAGACTGCAAGTCTCTGGTCTGGTTTTTGTTTGCTTGCTGGCTTTGGCTGGTAAAGGACTCTGGGGTCCACATTCAAAGGATACAATGTGGCACCTCACTCAATAACTGGCACCAAAGAAGCATTTCTTCAACGATACCATAGTCTGCCAAGAGTCCTGGGATTGTTTTTAACTATGTGATTATGACTTGCTTTTGATTTGCATTTTTTTTTTTTTCAACATGAAACTGACTTCTCATGTTTGCCTAGAGTAAATCACTGGTGAAAGGCCGGGAGAACAGGAAACCCAAGTCAAAACACAGTGACAGTGCTTGGAGATATTCAATGAAATAATTCTCCCCTTCCACCTTCCCTGCTTAGACAGCACCCCCCCCCCCCCCCTGCCTTTACCCCCCTCCAAAGATAATTACTTAGCAACTTCAATGTTTACCACTCAGTCTCCAATTCTTGACTCTCTGTACAAAAGCCTTTTCTAGAAGCTAGTGATATTCCAAACTTTTACAGCTAGAAGACGTAATTTAAATTTCACCTCATTCTTCTCTGCAGACAGCCCTTTGTTCAAGCGGCCTCTAGTTCCCAGCACTCACTGCTTAGTAAACTGCTATTGGTTCAAGAGCAAAGGTTTCCCACCTGGATGGCTTTTTCCTCCTCCAGGCCTTCACACAGCCTTAAAGAAGCAGCAAGAAGTAAAACTCAAACGCAGTAAAAATTCACACACATAAAAAGGCACCGCGAGAGTTTAGATAAGAATAATTAAATCTAAGACCAAGTAAAAACAAGTCCTGTTGGATTTGGAAAGAGGAGTCCTTGTGCCTCCTATAACGCAATGGGAGAGAAGAGAGGAGAATCCACAAAATGGAAGGAGAGAAGGAGCTACTCTCTGTGTGGAACAGATTTCCCCTAACAAACACACCACATAACTTCAATGTTCCCCGTGTGGTTGTCTCTGTATCATGCAGTTCATTGACATCCTCATCTCATCACCCGCCCTCAAAAGGAACCGCATCTCCACTGTACAGACGCACAAACTGAGGCTCTAAGAAATGAAGTAGCTCTGCCAGGAATCACCCAGTTGGTAACTGATCATCAGCCGGAACTGGAAGCCCTGACGCTTATGACCTCAGACATCTCAACCTCTGCTGCAGCTTTCAAATTGTCCGCCAAGTCAGCATGCACCGGACAGACACCGTAACCCAGACGCTCCCACACCTGGATTCCGCCCAGCTGCTGCACGGGACTGCAAGGGTACCACGGAAGCAGGCAAGGATTGCAGTGTTCCCAAGGGCTCCCTCGCGTCCTTCAAAACCTGTCAGCCACCAGGCAGGAAAAAAGACTGATTAGATTCTATCTAAGTCTATCTGACTCTGGAGGATGGCCAGAGGATGAGACTAGAAAGGGATATGCGTAGCGAGGTCCGCGCCTGGACAGCCCATCTTGACCCAGCTGGGCCAAAGACATCAGCGCCTCTAGGTGCAGATCTGAGTGAGCCGGGCAGGGCGGGGCTGGTGCGAAGGAGCAGAGTCGGGTCTTTTCCCTGAAGCTTCGGGCCTGAGACCTGGGGAGGGGGCGTCACCTGAAGACACACATCAACTTCTGACTCGTAGTGGGCAGGCGGCAGTGGCCCTACCTGAGAGCGTACCTCTCGTCCAATGGCGAGGTCTGTAAACAAAAGCCGGCCCCACGCGGGTCCCCAGCGGGCTGGCCAGCCTCTCGGTGCACAGGCACCAGAGAAGCAGAGCGGGAGAAGAGGGCCAGACCTGGATGGGGTCCGAAGAGCGGACGCAAAGCACAGCCCCCCACCACCTGGACCAGTCATTGTCTGCCCTCATGTAGGATGCTGCTTTAAATGCCCCCTCCCTAGCCCACCGCTGGTCCTTCACCCTGTGTGCCCGCCCCCACGGCTCTCCCGCGGTGTGCCCGACCCGGAGCGCAGTACCGATGGCCAAGGTGAACACCCGGCAGCGTTGGCGAAGGGCCAGGCCCGTATAAGTGCTCAAGTCGGAGACCGAGACACACACACACACACACACACACACACACACACACACACACACACAGATAGACCCAGGCACACACACGCACGCCCTCCCCGAAGTTGATTAAAAATCAGCCGATAAATACATAGAGACGAGGCCGCCGCAGGTCAACGCTGACCTCCTGCTGCCAGGAAGATCGAATGCCAACGTCTGGACGCTGTCACTTGCATTCGGCGCCAGCTCCTGGGCTCCGCGGTCTCGCCTGGTTCCTGGTCGCTCCTTTGCACGATAGAGCTGTGCCTTCCCTCCCCCAGATCACCACACCTCCCAAGTGTGTGCACACGAAAACAATACAAGCAAAGCCCGATCTGGGGGAGCTAGGACCCACCGGGAGCCCCAGTATGCGAGAGATAGGAGTCAGGACGTGCCCGCCACGGACACCGCGGCTCCAAGCATTCCCATCGCCATGCCTCGTGGAGCCTCTGGCCAGGCGGCCCGCCCCCCTTAGGCCCGCGGGTACTCACCTGTGACGTTCATCCAGGATCTCGACGACCCGGCCCGGCACAATGCGGGGCCGCTGGGCCCCGGGGGGTGCGGGCGCCGAAGCGTTAGCCGCGCTGCAGAGCTGCGCGCCCGACGGCAGCGGCGCTGCTCAGCCCTCCGGCCCGCTCTCGGTCTGCCAATGGGAACTGTCAGGGCTCCTGGGCCAGCGGCCTCGGGGGCGGGGCCTCGGAAGCCCGTGGGAAACCGAACTCGGATTGGAGCTGCGGACAATCGCTCCGCCTCCGGCCAGCCAATCGGAGGTGGAGAATACAGGAGCGGGGCGTTCAGAGTTGGGCTGGAGAGTGACAACAGGCGCACGCTGGATACCTGAGCGGCATCCCGCTCCGGCTGGACCCTTTGGCCGGAGGGATGCTGGCGTTGCACGCACGCTTCCAATTGCCTTGACACGAGGCCCTGGCGGTGCAGCCCGGAGAAACCGCGACAAGGACGGCGAAGCGTGCATGCACCGGCCACAGCGAGGGAGCCCTTAACAAAGCAGCTTCTGGAGGGCCGGCTGGCCTCCGCCTCTTCCTCCAATAGGTCCGTAAGGCTGCCTGTCACCGTGCATAGGTGGAGGTGGCCAATGACGTGTACGAATGAGCTGGGGTTAGCGCGCGCGCGCGGCTCGGCGGCCGTGGGATTGGTCGGAGGTAAAGGATTTTCCTACTACCTAAGGCAGAGAGGAAGGGGGGAAAGAATGGGGGAGGCGAAGAGCCAAAAACCTTTTACCTGCGACACGTGGTCTAGTTTGGCTGGCTCTAGGGAAAAACGGGAACTTACTTAGGTGAAAGAAAATCCCAACGCATTCCTACCCATGGGAGCCGGAGGATGTCGTACTCTAATCAGACTCCAAGTTGGCACTGTGGTCTTAGGCAAGTATTGGACAGTCCAGGACGCGTTGGGCAAATGCCCAGCAAGTGAACTTGGGCTTCCCGTTCACCTGGATATTGTATAATGACTGACCAGGTATGCACATGCCTCAGATCTCTCTAAAATCCCAGCAGGTGTTGCAGGTTGCCTATCTCAAGGTGTTGTGAGCCATAAACAGACTCACCTACGTTAGAGCTACTAGCAAAACCCGCTTCCCTAATCCAGGCCAGGGCCTTCCCCTCACTTTAGAGCTAAGGCAGCTTGCCCCAGGGAGTGGGAAATGCAGACCCCAGGAATATCTTGTACTGTGTACCAGCCTTGAAGTCGTGTGCAGTGTGGCTGGCTGGGTGAGGAGGATGAAGTGGGACAATAATGAATTTAAGACCAGCCTGGCTTCAAAGATAACTATTTCAAAAAGATAAGGAAATTGATGCCTTTTCCTTCTGCACCCTTCACCTTCCAAACCCGTCCTGCCCCCTATCCTCTCACCTGACGCTCATCCAAGGCATCCACCTGAAATCCATCTGCCCTTACCTCCTCAAATCGTCTCCACTTTACAGAATGAGTGTTCTAAACAGGAAGATCTCAGCCTGTCAGTTCTGGCCTCTTCTCTTTGCCCAGTACTGTGTAAGTTCCCTCAGCAGTTCTGCTCCTTAAGCAGAAAGGAAAACAACTCGAAATGGCCTCAGGAGGCCGGGCGATGGTGGCACATGGCAGTAATCCCAGCACTCTGGAGGCAGAGGCAGGCAGATCTCTGTGAGTTCAAGGCCAGCCTGGTCTAGAGAGTGAGATCCAGGAAAGGCACAAAGCTACACAGAAACCCTGTCTCTAAAAGCAAAGCAAAACAAAACAAAATGGCTTCAGGAAGTCCCTGAAACTGACCAGATTCAATAGGCTCTCCCTGGTGTAGTAAGCAATAGGAGGGTCTCTCTCAGATGAGCCGAGTTGTAAAGACTCTGACATGAGACCAGCCCAGCCTCCTGAAAGGCAGAAACTAGCTGAGCCACCTAGAAGTGATTTAGACCAACTGAGTCACTTGGAAAGAACATTCGGAGCTGCCTCTGGGCTGTGCGGTGTGCGCCAGGTTCCCAGCTTTATGAGCTGTCACTCACACTGGGGTGGGCTTTGGTGATGTGGCTGTCTGAGTTATTTCTGCTCCTGTAAATAATCCCAATAAAATTCATGGGTTCACCAAGTTGGACTTCGGTGTATATGTAATTTGGTCTGTTGTGAGATCCCTACCTGGGGTGAGTAGACATGTATTGCCTCTCCCCTCAAAAAGTTGTCACACAACATCCAGACGCATGTACTCTCCCTTCCTTTGACCAATTGCTACCCATTCTTGAGAGCCCAGGTTGGCTGGCATTTCCTGAACTTCTGGTAAGCAGGGTATGCTCATAGACACTGGAGAGCCTCCTGTGCCCAGTGAGAATTCAAAGCGACATGTCCTCCAGGTTTAATGACAGTGTTACAGGAAGTGTTTTCAGTCAAATTTGGGGTTTCTTCTTCTGGAATGAAATTACAAAAACCAGCTTTATCTGAGCCAATACCTGCCTGGGCTTCTCAATAAAGAATTACTCCATGAAGCTGTTGGCCGTATCATAAGCTTCCATCTTGGAAAGGGCTGTGCTGTGTGCATTTGAATGGAATGTGTACATCTGGATATGAGTACAGAATCTGACCCCAAAGCTGTTCAAGAATGGGTTTGTCTGTGGTTAAAGATGCAATTATTGGAACCAGGCTGCCAATCAAGCTCTATCCAAATTGTGGCCTAAAATAAGTTACTTTCCTACCTCAGTTTCCCTATCTATGTTACTGAAATGATAATACATTTGAAAATGGATAATTTTTTTTTTTTTTCCAGGATAGGGTTTCTCTGTGTAGCCCTGGCTGTCCTGGAACTCAAGAGATCTGCCTGCCTCTGCCTCCCAAGTGCTGGGATTAAAGTCAAGGACGGATAATTTCTACAGCACTGCTTAATAGAGTAGCTGCCACATGGCATTAACTAACATTTGCCCAGATGGTATCCTCCACAGGAGAGGTAGGCAGTGGGGCCTGTAGAAGCTTTGGTACTTTGAGTTAAGTACTTTTCTTGAAAAGACAATCTTCCTGGCCGGGTGGTGGTGGTGCACGCTTTTCATCCCAGCACTGGGAGGCAGAGGCAGGTGGATCTTTGTGAGTTTGAGGTCAGTCTGGTCTACAGAGCAAGATCCAGGACAGGCACCAAAAAACTACACAGAGAAACCCTGTCTCGAAAAACCAAAAAAAAAAAAAAAAAAAAAAGGAAGAAAGAAAGAAAAAGAAAAGACAATCTTCCACATCTTGAAATTCAACCGGGGAAAATAATCAGGCTTGTCATTTCTTAAGCAATATGGGGTAATAACTATGGAAACATTGACTGTATGAAGTGCCAGAAGTCATGTAGAGATGCTTTAAAGCACAGAGGTGTGTATGGAGTATATCCATTCCACAGAAGAGAACTGAGTACCCAAAGACTTGGGTCCCGGGGGACCTAGAGCCAACCCCCAGCTAAAACCTAGAGCCCCTGCAATGGGGTCTCTTTTCTAAACTAGGTCTCAGGCTTGCTGTCTTTGGACTCCCTGCTGGGAAGGGAACATTGTTGCAGATGATAAGAAATATCACACTCATCACCTTACACAATCAGGATTCAGGCAGGCCGGATGACTAGAAGAACCCAGCTCACTAGCTCTGTAGTCTTGAGCAGATGTCTACGTCCATCTTAAGCCCCAGTGTCTCCTCTAAACTGGGCATATCAACTAGCCCATAGGGATGCTTGAAACGTTAAAAGTACCACATGTGGCACAGTACCAACTCACAGAAGTTAGGCTTAAGATTGGCTACATTATCGAAACCCCAAACCACAGTTCTGATCTGTAAGTGTGAGATTGGACTGGAGAAATGACTTAATAGTAAAGATAGCTTGCTGCCCTTCCAAAGGACCGGAGTTCAGTCCCCAGTACCCATGTCAGGCAGCTCACAATCACCTGTAACTCAGGCTCCAGGGGGATCCAACCCTGCACATACATGTACATGCGTGTGCACGTGCACACACACACACACACACACACACACACACATTTGTAATTTTATTTTAAAATAAAGAACGGAAGGGATGGTTCTGTGGTTAAGAGCACCAGCTGCTCTTCTGAAGGACCTGGGTTTGACTCCCATCGCCTCAGTGGTACCCCAAAATCCTCTGTATCTTCAGGCCCAGGGGATTCAACATTCCTCCTCTGGCCTGCGTGGGCACAGCATGCATGTAGTACATGTAGGCAAAAGACCCAGACACATGAAATTAGATGGTTAAAGTTATGTTTTAAGTTTAGATTACCATGCTTAAGAGATCTATAAAACAGCCACACAGTGGTGGCTCACGCTTTTAATCCCAGAACTTGGGAGGCAGAGGCAGGTGGATCTCCGAGTTCAAGGCCAGCCTGGTCTACAGAGCAAGTTGCAGAACAGCCAGGGCTACTCAGAGAAAACCCTGTCTTGAAAACCAAGAGAGAGACAGACAGACAGACAGACAAACCTGTACAACAGAAATGTGCCTAACCTGAAAGCCCCACTTGCCCAAGGACAGGTAACTTTCTGCAATGCTGAGGGCTGTTGTTTGTGAAAGATAACAAGCCAAGTGTCTTTTGCTTCTGTAAAGAAGCTTGGCTGCCCCAACTGCACAGGATGTGCTTGACCACAGGTAGGTGAAAGATCACAGGTAGTCAGGATGTATACCTGCCTCAACTGGACAAAGGCAGGAAGTAGGCAGCCTTGGGGGTTTTGCCTTCTTAAGCCTCTGAGCAACGTAACATGTTGCCATGCTCTGGGAATCCCGGGTATAGACCTGGCCAGTGTCCACTGTCCTGGCCATTATTTAGCAAAGCTTGCTTCATATTTGGCTCAAAAATTGTGGTAGGCATCGTATTCTCGACTGATAGGATTAACAAAAAACAAAATATTTTTAATGAAGAATAAATCTTTAAAAAGAAAAAAGCGAGCTGGACGGTGGTGGCGCACACCTGAAATCCCAGCACTCAGGAGGCAGAGGCAGGTGGATCTCTGAGTTCGAGGCCAGCCTGGGCTAAAGAGCTAGTCCAGGACAGGCTCCAAAGCTACAGAGAGACCCTGTCTTGAAAAAAGAAAAAAAAAAAAAAAGCAGGTGACAGCCTTTCAGCCGATGTTTGAAACACTGAATGAAGCAACGTATGTGTACATTTGTTCAACACTTTGTTCCCCATAGCAGGGTTGGGGGGATGACCCACGGCACAGAGATGGGCACTGAAGGAAACACCATTTGACGAGCTTCAGTCCATCTTTCTGTGAACCTGCCACAGCTGAGTACAGGGACCACTGCTCGCCGTCCCAACCCAGGCTGCCCTGGAGCAGACAGACTTGAGTCTGGGCAGCCCTTAATTCCATTTTTCTGACCTCACAGACTTGAAAAGCTGCGGTGAACTGCTGTGTCTTGTGTCTGACCCGAGCAGTGTGTGGCTGCTTCACACTGTGGGGAGAGAACCGGGCATTTTGATTAAAACACAGACAAATGCCATCTGGCAGAGTCCTCGGCCATCCTGTCTCCTGAGGACACAGTTGACATCTAAAGAGAACATGGAATTGGCAGTAAAGGGAAAAATAGACTCGTAAAAGGCAGAGTGAAGGGTTGGTTTAGGGAGTCGGGGGGGGGGGGGGGGGGGGGGGGGCGGGACATTTCTAGTGCTCGACCCCGGCTTCAAGTCTGAATCAGCTTCCCCTCCAACACATCACCATCCACCACCACCACCCCCTCCAAGTTAGAAGCTTTGCCACATGCAGCTGTTGCTGAATCACACTAGGGGTTCCTCTCATCCCCCAAGAGGATGAGCCCACTGTACTCCCAGCCTCACAGCCCTGAGTAGGGATACATGATAAGCGAGGTCAGCCTAGGCACTGTGAAGACTCCAGACAAGGACAGGCACTCCATCCAGTGGGTTCTCATTTTCTGTGTCCGCTGCGGAGAGCGGACGCCCCACCCTCATGTAAATGAGCCTCACCCAACCCACTGAAGACCTGGGGAGAATAAAAATGCTTACTGTTGAAGTCACCTTTGTGACGGTTAGTCTACATTGTCAGCTTAAGAGAATCTAGAACCACTGGGAAGAGACAGGATCTCAATGAGGGCTTATCTGGATCAGTTGGTCTGTGGGTATGTTTCTGGTAAATTGTCTTGGTTGCCTGAATTGATATGAAGACTCGGCCAGAAAGAATGGCATCTTTTCCTGGTTTGGGGGCTTAGACTCTACTAGGGAAGCTGGGACTACAGAGCTGGTTCAGCAGTCGTCCTGTCCACCCCCTTTGGGTTTTTTTTCCCCAGGGTGGGGGACAGTTGTTTTGATTTGTTTTGTTTCCAGACAGGGTTTCTCTGTGTAGCCCTATCTGTCCTGGAACTCACTCTGTAGACCAGGCTGGCTTTGAACTCAGAGATCCACTTGCGTCTGCCTCCCAAGTACTGGGATTAAAGGCTTAAAGGTGTACGCCATCACTACCTGGCAGTTGTACCTCTCTTGCAGAGGACTCAAGTTCTGTTTCCAGCACCAAAGTCAAGTGCTCTCTGCTACCTATAACTCCAGCTGCAGGGGATATAAATCCTCTGTCCTCCACAGGCGCCTGCCCTCACAGGTACATGCCCTAGTGCACACACAATTTTAAAAATAATAAAAGATATATATTTTATAAGAAAAAAAAAAAAAAAAAACAGAGAGAGCCAGCTGAGTGCAAAGCATGCATGCATTCACCCTCTCCCTGCTCTTGACTGTGGCGTGATGTGGTGCAGGCGTGTACCCCAGCACTCAGGAGGTGGAAGGAGGACCGAAAATTCAAGGTCACCCTCTGCTCTGCAGTGAGCTTGAGCCAGCCTAGGCCACCTGAGATTCTGGGCCAAAAAACAAACAAGAAAAAAAACCTGCTTAAGTCAATCAATAGATGCTGTGGCCTTGTGCAGTGCGGACCTGCGACCCCAACATTTGGGAGGCAGAAGGATCAAGAGCCCACCCTGGGCTGTGAGGTCAGGTCTCCATAAGTGTTCAAAGGCTGAAGGTAAGGTAAAGAAAAGGGTTTGGGAGGAAAAACCAGTTTAATCAGAGTGTTAGTATCTGAGGACAGATACCGGAAGTTGGGTGAGAGAAGTCCCAGAAAAGACGTTAAACTCCAGAAAAATTTCTGAGCCATGAGCAACCTTCGGCAACAAAGACAGGAGAAGCCGGATGTGCAGATTGCCACAATCAAGGAACAAAGGAACAAACACCACACCATCAAGGTCACACTCAAGGAACTTAACAGTGCCTCCTTGCAATTTGCTTTATTGCATTTTATTTTCCGTGTTTTCACTGGAACGGTGTTTTGTGGAGACACTCTCCCACTTGGCTGCGAACAGGATCCCAGCAACAGCAACACTTCTGCAGAATTGGCAGGGATCACGCTGTGGAATATTTCAGAAACTCCGAGGCAAAAGGGGACAAACAACCCCCCCCCATCTCAAAATGCATTTTCACAGAAAGGAGATGAAAATTAAAAAAAAAAAACAATTACTGAGAATGCACCCAGGGGTCCCCAGTAGAAATCCCATTTGATGTCTTCTGCTTCAGTTCACTCTGCCCTGATTACTAATTCATCATGGGGAGGAAGAGAGCTGGCTCCTTCCTTCCAGAGTGCACAGTGCCGGCCGGGCTGACTGCAGTAGATCTCCCTCCAGGTGGGTGTCCCTTCACTTACAAAGCTTCTCCCTCCCCCGGCCAGGTGAGAGCCAGCTGAAGCAGTGTCCCCTGACCTACACTGGGGGGGGGAGGGGTGCAGGCCCATGTGCAGGCACACTGGGCTATCGTCTTTTCTATAGATGTATCACACCACCCCACTCAAAGAGAACAGAGTGGACAGGGCTGGAATGCAGCCACACCAGACAAGCACAGCAAGCTGAGCTTGGAGAGACTGAGCTAGCCCTCAAGGGAAGCAAGCTAGCAGGGTGAAAGCCCGAGGTGAGGCTCTAGACAGCCGCTAACAGTGTTCAAAGTAACGATGAAAAGCGAAGTCCATTCCCTGAGTTCCTTAAATCCTGCACTCCATGCACTCAGCTATGATGTAAAGCTTGAGTTCATGTCTTTCCCAAAAGATTCTACAAGGATTGGATGGCTTGGGGAAGTGAGTCCCTTAGGACAAGGCCTGGCTCACATTAGAGATTCTGGGGGTTCCTGAGTCTCAGCAGAAGGCCGGTCTCACTTTTTCAGCCTTATTAAGCATGCCTAGAGACCCCCTGGAGCCCCAAAAGTCTCATCAGCTGAACGTGTTCACCCTAGCTACTCTAGCACGTTCCTGAACACAAACAAGACTCAACAAATCTCATGGTAGCTTTTTCCCAGGCCCTTCCTGGCCTTCCCCTGGAGGCAGGCATTTCCAGGCTAAGGAATGAGAGACGGCTTAAGTTTGGCTCTCCTTAAGCCTCATCACTATAGCTGGAGCTGCCTTCCCAATGACCCTGAACCCATCTCTGCTCTACCACAGCCTACACCCCTAGCTTGGGGAGGGGGGGGGGAGCAGTGGTTTTTGAAACTGGTCCTTCTTTCTCAGTTTTTTATTCTACTCTCTGAAAAGCCTGTTCACGTGGTATAAGGTAAAGAAAAGGCATGCAGATCATCTTCCCCTCTCACCGCCTATCAACTGAGGGCCGAACCCAGGGCCTGGTGTTTGCTAGGCAAGTGCTCTACCACTGAGTTAAATCCCCAACCCACATAGTACCTTTTATTGACCTACTTTACTGATTGTAGCAGGAATCTTAACAGGTCTTATTAATAAGAACAAACCCAGGGCCAGTTATTGGGGTGAACGCTGGAAGATCAGAGAGTCAGAACAAGCCACAGCTTCCTCACCTCGCCAGTTCCTCAGCTGGTCTTGTTTCCTCAGACTGGAAGCTTCTGAGTCCTCATCCAAATGAATCTCAGCTGAACTGTGCTGCTCCAAAGCCTGACTGCTTAACCAGCCAAACGCTGCTAGGTTTCTGGTCTTCACGCCTTACATATCTTTCCCTTTCTGCCATCACTCCCTGGGATTAAAGGCGTGTGTCTCCATGCTGGCTGTATCCTTGAACACACAGAGATCTGCCTGGCTCTGCCTCCCAAGTGCTGGGATTAAAGGCGTGTACAACACTGCCTAACTTCTGCTATGGCTAGCTCTGACCCATTTTCTAGCCACCATCTTTGGCTCTGTATCTAGTGGCTGTCTGTTCTCTGACCCCAGATAAATTTATTAGGGAGCACAATATTTTGGGAAACACAATACCACCACACCTGATTTTCCAAAATATTCCCAGATTCACCTCTTTCCCCTCCCAATTTCCGTAAGATGATCTTGGGGGCCCTTCCAGTCCATGCGGTTTCTCCCACTAGCCCTTTGCCTGAGGACTCTGCTTCTCCTCCAAGGGCAAGCCAGCCAGCCCACGGCTTCCTGTGAGGAACTTTCCTAATCCTTCCTCCTTGCTTACCAATCATCTACAACACCCATTTCTTTCTTTCTTTCTTTTTTTTTTTTTTTTTTTAAACTGAGGATCGAACCCAGGGCCTTGCTCTACCACTGAGCTAAATCCCCAACCCGATGACACACCCACTTCTAATTTGCTTGCATGATGCAGTTTCTGTTGGTTTGTTTGAGACAAATTCCTCTATATCGTTCTGGCAGGCCTAGAACATTCTGCAGTCTCCTGGCATCTGCCTCCCCAGTGCTGAAATTACAGTTCACCCAGCTAAGTGATTTCTAATTTCGTCTTCCCTATCATGGGTGTGACTACTTTCCAAAATCTGCTCCCCACTGTCGAGCTGAAAGAAAAGGCAAAAGGCTGTGGGCAACCTGGGCAAGGTTAGAATGTAGGGAGGTGGATCTGGGAGTTCAAGGCCAACTTGGCTTGTGTAGTGATGCAGGCTGGCCAGGGCTATATAAGACCCTGCCTGGGAGCAGGGAGGATAGAGGCAGGAGAGAAGAGGGGGCTGGGGCTGGGGGGACGGACAGACTATCTGAGCCTGGTGATGCAGGCCTATAACCCCAGCTACTTCGGAGGCTGGAGAAGATCACAGCCTTGGAGAATCAGTGAGACCATGCCTCAAATAGAAAACTAAAAGAGAGCTGCAGGGCCAGTGAGATGGCTCAGTAGGTACTTGGTTGTCTGGACCTGAGTTCAATCCTCAGGACCTAAATGGTGGGAAGGAGAGAACCCATTCTCAAATTTTAAATTCTGGCTTCCACACAGGTGCCATGGCACAAATATGTGCACAAGTGCACACACATAGATAGATGGATGGATAGATAGACAGACAGACAGATAGATAGATAGATAGATAGATAGATAGATAGATAGATGTAATAACAAGATTCTTAAGAGATTTTTAAGATTTTTTTTTCTCACTGAAACAAGCGTTTCCTTTATCCTCTCCAAACACATGATCCATAAGAAGCACATTCCAGACCTTGTTATGGTAAATGCCTTTCTTCTGATGGATCAAACCCCAATTTTCTAACAAAATGTGATAAGCGGAAAAACAGCAAAGCACACCACCCAGCCACGGTCTCCACTGCTGACTTACCACTCCTGGGTAATTTCCTTGGGCAGCTGGCAGTAAGAGAAAACATTAGCAACTGCTTTTTTTTTCCTTTGTGCTTATTTATCACTCCAAGATAATGCTTGACTGGACATGCAGTGCTTGGACATTATTATAATTCATTTTTAATCATCAGCTAACGAACAAGGACAAAAATGCCTCCTATTAAAAAAAAAAAAAGAAGAAAGAAAGAAAAGAAAAAAAAACCAGCAAGCCACTGGCGCTAACTGTGAGAAAAAAGCAGATACCAAGCAGCCCAGAGAAGGTGCTTACATTTTTCCCTTATCAGGCTGGGGACGGAACCCCAGGCCATGTCCATACTGGTCAAGGGCTCTGTCACTCAGCTAGAGCCCCCGCCGTCTATGTGTGTATTTTTGGTTTGATTTGGTTTGGTTTTTGGGTTTTTCCCAGACAGGGTTTAATGCGGAAAGACCACAGATAACTGATAGAGGAACTATGTATTAAGGAATTATACTGAGGAGAACGATCTAACACGGAGCCCTGGAAGGCTGAGCCAGTCCTACGCTGCTTCCCACAGCCTCAGTCAGTCTCCACCGTCCAAGAGCACAGGAGAGAGAAGGGGCCGGAATACAAGCTTTGGTCTTAAGCTGGCCAAGACACCGTGCCATGCCCTAGGGTCTGGTACCCCAAGGTCATAGGTGAAACGAATACCTGCTACAGGGTTTCTCTGTGTAACCGCCTTGCCCATCTTGGAACTGGCTTTGTAGACCAGGCTGGCCTCGAACTCAGAGATCTGCCTGCCTCTGCCTCCCCAGTGCTTAGACTAAAGGCGTGTGCCACCACACTTGGTTGCGAACATGGTTTTAATAGGTGTATATAAAGGGTTTCCCCCTCAAGTAATAGTTCTATTTATTTACTTTGGCAGAGTGTCATGTAGCCCAGGCTGACCTCAAGCTCACAACGTAGCTGAAGGTAACTTTGAACTTCTGATCCTGCCACCTCTATTTCCTGAGTGCTGAGATGACAGGTGTGCCCCACCCCCCCACTCTGGTGACATGCAAGGGATGAAACCCATCCTTGTGCATGGCTAAGCGAGCACTCTGTCAACTAAGCCATATCCTCAACCTCTCCAAGAAAGCCCTCTTTGAATGATGAGGAAAATGTCCGTCCAGTATTGCTAGTCCACTGGCCCTGCCCACTGAAGTCCACTTACTTGGTGTACAGGAAGGAGACCGAGGGAAGAGCCACACCTCACGTCAGGGAGGCAGAAGCTCGGGTGGGGATCAGTTTGCAAGGCAGGCAGGCAGGAGAGGTAGATCATTCCATTTGCTGATTGTGTAATAACCCACCTGCCTGTGGGTTCTGACGAAAGAGAAGAAGTTGCCTTGGCGTACAGCTCTGAGGCCAATATTTCAGGCCAGTGGCTTCAAGTATTCAGTTTCTGGTGAGCACCCTGGCTGTGTCACATCAAAGAAATGGGAAAGAACAAGTATATGTCCAAGAGACCAAGTTCATGGAATAGCTTTGCTCCGTCACAACCCACCATTGTGAGAACTCACCAGGGCTCAGTGAGAACATTCTAGTTCTATCAGAGGACAGCACCCTCCACTACACCCCACCTCTTCAACCTTCCACCAGCCCTCAGCATCACCACACTGGGGACCAAGCTTCTGGCATATAGACCCTCGGGGAACACAGACCCCATTCAGGCTCTAACAGAAAGGAGAAGGGCAAGGGAGACGCTGGTTGGGCCGCATCTGACCCCAGGGAAATGCCAAAGCTGACCTCCTCCTTCAGAAGAAGGAACCTCCAGAGGCCTCTGACCTTCAGTGGAGGAGCCATGCCTGAAGGGGTCTGTGCAAACTTCTCAACTTCTCAGTGCTCACCTCTGTTTACCTTACCTCTGCTGAGTTACACCCTTGAGACTCTTGGTGGCTTGGCTCTCCATGGCTTACCATGCCAACACTGGTTGCCAGTACTGGAAGGACCGAGGGTGTTCATGATGTTGCTGTGACAAATGCCAGCCAGGAAGCAGTTTAGGAAGAGACCGTTCGGGGTTTCAGTTTCCGGGACGCACACTATCATGGCAGGAAGGCAAGGGGATGGGAGTGAGAGGCCAGTTTATCATTATGCCCAGATTGTGGGGACCCCCAAAAGACCACCAGAGAGACCAAATCCCACATGTAAAAGCAAAGAGCCTTTATTTTCAAGCCCTGAGCTTGGTCTGTCTGTGAGCAGTGAGAGCAGAGAGCCCTGAGCTCAGGTGGGGTTGGGTTTTTATCATAGCAGAGGTTGGAGTGAGGGGATTTCCAGGGTCCAGGACCCGAACTTACTGACGTTTGTCTAGGGTATAAGGAATGTTTAGAATGTCAGGTATTTCCTCTTAGATGCAGGCCCCACTGGGTGGGGTCAGCTCATGGCTTTTCCTGGGTCTAGGTGTTGCCTGCCAGAAGCTGAGTCTGAACCTCTAATCCTGTCATGGCAGCTGTGTGGTCAAGCTGTTGGGGGGCCCCCACACTTACCACACTGAATACACAGTTGGGAAGAAGAGAAAGAAAACAGGAAGTAGGCCCAGGCTACCAAGCCTCAAGGCCCACCTCAGCAAGGCTCCACTTCCTGAAGGTTCTATGAACTCTTCAAGGAGCATCACCAGCTAAGGATAAGGAACTCAGACACAGAAGCCTATGGGGGCATTTCACAATCAAATCGCAATGATGGGATATTTCTCACAGCCTTGCAGAGTTGGGCTTTCATTTGAGAAAAGTCAGAGGATCTGGCTAATTCAGCCCAAGTCCTTTGAAGGCTATGGATATGAGACATAGCACAAGCCTGTTACACAACATTCAGTTATGTGAACTTGGCTTCTAAATTAACTCTCCTCTGTCTTTAACACCAACAAATCCAACAGCCTCTTATTCAATGCTCAATTAGCTAGTCTCTCAATTACACATATTTTATAGTAAACAGGAATCTGAACAAAGAGAAGTCAAATCTACCACCACGTCCCTCATCCAGCACAACAGCTGTGTGACCGGTGCTGATGGGTACAAGTAACTCAATCCTTTGTAAGGAAACCAGCCTCAGCGACATTTGTGACATGTTCTGGAGTAATTGCATGTTTAACGTGGATCGAGGTGAACCAACTATAAGAAATGTCATCTTAAAATAATTATTCTTTTTGCTAGAAAGTGTACCACTGCAAATGCAGGCTACTAAGCCGACTGTCAGTGCGAGGTAATGCATTCGCTGGTTGTTGGTGTTCAAGACTTGACTTGTATTAGTCACTTTTCTCATTGCCACGACAAAGAACCAGACCAGAAGCTGTTGAGGTGATGGGGAAAGGCTGTTTTGTGGCTTATGGTTTGGGGAGGAGGCACATCAACCGTGCTGAGGACAGCATGGTGGTGGGAACACAAGGCACTCGGGAGACCGTAGCCCCAGTCAGGAAGCACAGGAAGGTAAGTACCATGTGTTTAGTTTGCTTCCTTTTTCCTTTGCCTTTTTGCAGCTCAGGACCCCTACACCAGAGACATCACAGTGAGTCTAAACTCCTGTCTTTACAGAGATACGTCCTCTGGATTCCATATTCAGTCAGGCTCACAGAATTAACCATCACATGACTGCTGGTTTTAATGTAGTGTTGTGGCGGTGTTACTCATTAAGCAGCGCTGTTACCGTGTGAGAAAGGCCACGAGATACAACAAAACCCACCATCAGAGCTTTCTTAGGAGAAGAGAGGGACAGAAAAGAACGTGGCCAGGCCTGTGGAAGACATGTGCAGAGAGAGGGCAGGAAGGAGAAGAAGAGGGAGGAGTCTGTGATCGGCTTCTTATAAACTCCCCCACACATGCATATATGGGCTCACATAGCTACCCCACTCATGTACATATATTGCGTAATCACGCTGGGCACAGATTACGCAATCAATGCACAGATTACTTAGGACGTAAGAAGGCCCCTTGCTTGGCTAATGAACTGTGCATGTGCGGTCATGTAGCTGGAGGAGTGGCCAGGAATTCCAAGCATGACTTGTCCCGAACTGTAAGTCTATTGGACTCAGGCACATAAAGCCATCACCAGAGCACAGGCTTCAGGGCTGTCAGCACTGTGAGAAAGTTTACCTAAAGCTGTATCCTGAAACAGACCAGTGGCTGTGAAAGACACTCTGGGTGGCTTCACTCTTCATCAGTGGAGCATGGACTTTGCTGAGACGGCACTGTGCAAGGACCCTCAAGGGATGAAGCCCAGCTGTGTCATGGTATCATGGTCCAGCTGTGGACAATCACAGTTTCAAGTTCTCACAAACGTATACTGACTACGTGAACTAGCCTCTTTATTGAGATGGGGTAGGGGGGATGGTGCTGGGATGCTTTTTAAAAAAGAAAAGCTGCTAAGATGGATCCAGTGGTATACACAGCACTCAGGAGGCTGTGGCAGGAGGGGGCAAATTTAAGAACAGCCTGGGCTCCAGAGTGAGATAGGACACTGATGTCTCCGAGGAGCCAGGGCTGATCAGCTGCTACCTATGGAGCTCAGCAGGCTAACTTTGAGGCTTGTATTTGCTGCTTCCTGATCTTAAATGGAGACACCATTGAACAAACCAGGTATTTTTTTTTTGTAAATTGTACTTTTTTTAAAGATTTATTCATTTATTATGTATACAGTGTTCAGTTTGCATGTATCCCTGCCGGCCAGAAGAGGGCGCCAGATCTCATTACAGATGGTTGTGAGCCACCATGTGGGTGCTGGGAACTGAACTCAGGACCTCTGGAAAAACAGCCAGTGTTCTTAACCTCTGAGCCATCGCTCCAGTCCCGTAAATTATATTTTATTAAATGCTAACCCCAAGTACTTGAAACATGTAACTGCATTTGACAGGGCCTTTAAAGAGGTGATTAAGGGGACTGAGATGTAGCTCAGTCTGGCAGAGAGGTGGCCAGACTCATGCACGAAGACTTGGATCTGATCTCTGGTACCATATACATTACATGAAGGGTGGCGATGAAAGCCTCTAATCTCAATACTAGGGAAGTAGAGGCAGGAGGATCAGGAGTTCAAGGTCATCATCAACTGCACAATGTGTTCCAAGCCAAGCAGGGCTATATGAGACCTGTCTAAAACGTAGAGCCAGTCTGGAGGGCACAGGGCACTTCTTCCAAGAATTGACCAAGGAGAAGTTGCAGGGCGCCCAGGGACTCTCACACTGTAGGACGACCACAGAGGCCATGCAGTCTTCCAGGATGTGTAGGTGCCATCTCAAGATGAGTTGGGTAGAGCCCAGGAGGCCGTGGAAGCTGCCTTGGCCCTGGAGAAGAACCTGAACCAGGTCCTTCTGGATCTCCATTCTCTGCCCACACAGAACTTCATCTCTGTGACTTCTTGGAAAACCACTTCCTGAATGAGGAGGTGAAGCTCATCAAGAAGATGGACTGACCAACCACCATAGGCTGCCTAGGCCACAGCCAGCACAGACAGGTATGCCCCAGCCATGGCTGGGTGAGTATCTCTCTGAGCGGCTCACTCTCAAGCATAACCAGGAGGTCCCCTGACCTCCCAAAGGGCTCCCTCCTCTGCTCTGCATCAGCCAGCCTCAGGACCTCCACCTGAACCTCTCAAGCCACTAGGCAGCTTTGTAACCACCCTTCAGCCCCTCCCAAGTCTTGGGCCAAGGTAAAATAAAGCTTTTGAAACAGCTAAATAAATAAATAAATAATAAGTAGATCCAGGCTTAGTCCCTTAATCTCAGCATGTGGGAGGCAGGAGTGAGTGGATCTCTATGAGTTTGACCAACCTGGTCTACACGGAGTTCTAGACCAACCAGGCCTACAGAGTGATATCCTGCCTCTAGAGCCAGAGAGATGACTTCAAGGTTAATGGTGTGTACTGCTCTTGTAGAAGACCCATGTTCATGCCCAGCACCCACAGTCAGGAGGTTCATAAGCACCTGTAAATCCAGAAAAGGGGATCAGACACCCTTCTGTGAGCACTTACCCATGTGTGGCATAAGTATGTACACACACACATATATACAGGTATATATATATATACAGGCATATACATATGCATACACACACAATACACATGTGTGCATGCTTACACACACATATAGGCATGAATGAAAATATTTGTGAAAGAAAAGGGAAAGGGAATAGTACCTGGAAGTCTTCCTGTGTCCTGCAGCGGCTCAGTCCCAAATAAACACACAGAGGATTATATTAATTACAAGCTGTTTGGCCCCGGCCCATTACTAACTAGCTCACTCATCTTAAATTAACCCATTTCTTTTTTGTTCATTTGTTTGTTTTGAGACAGCTCTGTAGACTAGGCTGACCTTGAACTCACAGAGATCCACCTGGCTTTGCCTCCCGAGTGCTAGGATTAAAGGCATGCACCACCACTACTGCCTGGCCACCCATTTCTATTAATCTATATTTTGCCACATGGTCATAGCCTTAAGGGTGTGCTGGCATCTTGTTCCTTGGGCAGTTGGATGGCGTCTACCCTGACTCCACCCTTCTCCCTGTCTCTCTGCTTGGATTTCCTGCCTGGCTCTTATCTTGCCTTGCAATAGGCCAGAGCAGCTTTATTTATTAACCAATGTTAGCAACACATATTCACAGCATACAGAATGACATCCCACAGCACTTCCTCTTTTCTGTCCAATCAAAACGGAAGGTTTTAACTTTAACATAGTAAAATAACATATAACAAAACAGTTATCAAGCAAGAATTACAGTTAAAATATCTAGTCTATTTGTATTGGGCAAAATTAAAGAAAATACTCTATTATCTATGCTAAATTTGTGAGCCTAAAGTCTTATATCTAATTTACCTTTTACCATAACCAAGGAAAACTATAGTTATAACTACCTAGTCTTCAATTCCATCAAAGACCCCAGGATGATATAATATTATCTGAGTAAACAGGAAGTGCATTGGTAGAAACTTCCAAAATTATAAAAATGACAAAGACATCTGGCTGCCTGAAGTGAGTACCCAAAGTTCCTCTGTAACGTTGGGGCATCTGTCTTCAGTCTACAGGCCTAGAGTCTCTAGAATACTTTTCAGTGAAGGAAGAAATATGAAGGACTGTTTCACCAATTCTGGCAAAGTTCATCAATCGTTTTTTCTCTGTGTCCTGCAGAATGTCTGGCAGTTTCTTCTGTGAAGCAGGAACCTGAAGGATCTCCCTGCCTTGTTTGGGCAAAGTTCAATGATTATTTTCTTACGGATCCTACATGTCCAGTTTATACAACTTACTGTCAAGCAGTCCAGGCAAGAGCAGTTTCTTGCCCAAATGGGTAACTTTTCCACATTGTAAGCAAACTCCATAATGAGTTTCTTTGATACCCATCATCCTCTTTGAAGTAATTGGTGCTGCCAGGAGCAGACATGTTTGAAAAGTCTAAGTTCTTAAAACATTTTAAATGGCATATTCTATAGGTCTTTGAAGTGTTTGAAGAATCTGAAATATATCTCTGTATGACCTTGAAAATATACCTAACATGACTATAAGTTAGTTATTATAGATGACTATTAATCTGTATTTAATTCCTATTACATTTTTAAATGAGCTGTATAAACATAATACCCTAAACAAGAATAGAAATATACATATACTACAACAAAATTGACCTTACATTTGTATTATTAAATCAAAATCCATACCATTGTAAAATATTTTGAGAGTAACAGTAATCTATCTTTTTTTCATGATTTCTATATCATATCCCCCTTTTCTTTACAAAGAGATTGACTATGACTGTCAATCATTTATAATCAACCCCCCTTTAAATAAAAACAAACATTTATAAACAATATTTTGGGAATTTGGGCATAGCTTTTCATACTGCTTCCTGCTGACTGGGGGCCCTGGCAACCTTATAGGAATCCTGAGAAAATTTAGAATTATGATCAAGTCTTGACTGTAGTAGTCTGTGAGGCTGCATTGTCTCAGCCAGTTGCCTTGAAGCTGTTCTGGATGCTGGATCATATGGACCATAGATACCATTGGAGATCTCTTGGGGTCTTCCTTGATGGAACCATATTAACCTGGAAGGAATCCACAGTGTCTCCTTGTGGTATTGTGTTCCCCCGAAATATTGTATGTTCCCTGAAATAAATTTATCTGGGGTCAGAGAACAGACAGCCACTAGAACAGAGCCAGAAATGGTGGCTAGAAAATGGGTCAGAGCAAGCCAGTTGGGGAGTGGTGGTGCACGCCTTTAATCCCAGCACTTGGGAGGCAGAGCCAGGTGGATCTCTGTTCAAGGCCACTTTAGAAGCAGCTAAGCGAGGTGACCAGGCCTTTAATCCTAGAAACCCAGCCTTTAATCCCAGGGAGTGATACAGAAAGTAGAAAGATATATAAGACTTGAAAACCAGGCACCAGAGTCAGTTAAACATTTAGTTAGTTAAGCTTTTGGCTAGGATTAGCATTCAGGCTTTGGAGTAGCACAGTTCAGCTGAGAGCCATTGGGATGAGGATTCAGAAGCTTGCAGTCTGAGGAACCAAGACCAGCTGAGGAACTAGCAAGGTGAGATAGCTGTGGCTTGTTTTGCTTCTCTGATCTTCCAGCATTCACCCCAATAACTGGCTTCAGATTTGATTTTATTAATAAGTACCTTTAAGATTCATGCTACATCTCCTCTTCTGTGGAAACAAAAGCATGAACCAAGAAGCCGTCTCTTAAAGAAGCCATGCATCTGTTAGCCGTAAGCAAACAGAGGAAAAATTTTGGCTACCAAGAAGCTG